>NW_026694304.1:0-4469 GCF_021218885.2 Marmota monax | reverse complement strand
GAGTTCCCTCTTCTAATAACTGTGTGCTGTGTTGGCAGGGAGCAAAGGCGGGCTGATGCAGTCCTATTAGGAAGTTCACTTCTAAATTAAATAAATATTTATTTAGAAATAACTAAATCATAAAGGGGCATGGGGGCAGATGCCTGTAATTTCAGCAGCTCGGGAGGCTAAGGCAGGAGGATCACAGTTCAAAGCCAGCCTTAGCAACTTAGTGAAGCTATAAGCAAACTGTTGAGACTCTCTCTCAAAATATTAAAAAGGGATATATAAAATATAATATATTTTATATTTATATAATATATAATATATAAATATATAATATATTTATAATATATTTTATATTTATATTTTATATTTTATACAAAATATAAAAAGGGATGAGGATGTGGCTCAGTGGTTAAGGACCCTTGGGTTTAATCCCTAGTTCCAAAAAATAATAAATAAATAAAAATTTAAAAATAGAAAAGAAATAACTAAGTCAGAATAGATGATTATTGTCATCTTTGAAACAAAATAGTAACTCCTTAACTACAAGACAGAATAAAATGAGATGTTATGGGAAGTGTTGTATAGATATATGCATTTATAAAGAAACATTTGTATTCTTGCATAGATGCAGACTTTTAAATATATATTAAAATATTATATATGTATAATTTTTATAGAAGTCATCTGATTTACTAGTGGATACATATGTGTGTGCCAAGAAGATGAATGCTTTACAAATGGGCATTTTTCTCTACATCTTTTAATTTTTAAGATATCTATACTAAGCCAGGTGTGGTGGCACATGCCTGTAATCCTAGTGGCTCTGGAGACTAAGACAGGAGGATTGCAAGTTCAAAGACAGCCTCAGCAACCTGGCGAGGCCATAAGCAACTTAGCAAGCAAGACCCTGTCTCAAAATATATAAAAGGGTAGAGATATGGCTCAGTATTTAAGCATCCTTGGATTCAATTCTTGGTACAAAAAAAATTCTATACTTATTTATTATTTTTTGAAAAGTATAATATAAATCTATTAAAATAACTTTAAGTCTAGTAAAAATAAATTACTGTTTCTTACATGGCTTCATTTTGCACTTAATTGTGACTTAACCATATCTGGTCACAACTACCTCTTAGAACTACTATGGAATGAACAAAGTATATTAAGAGCTGGTAGAAATACTTATGTATTTCTGAGTATACTTATGTTAAGTTTTCAAAACATGATACATTCACTTAATGATTAATAAAAAATGCAGTTTTCTTATGGGGCAAATTCCAGATATTAGCTATGTGTATTTTGTTCAACATTGCCCACAGTACCAGATTATTTTGATTTTTTTCTCTTAATAGTCAGAGCTTCTGGCCAGTGATCATATTAGATTGAAAGCTAAAAAAAGTGGTATTCTGACCCCAGAATTCATTCAGTCAACAATTATTTGTGAGGATCTATAATATGCCAGATACTCTTTGGGGCAATGGGCATATACCATGGAAAAAAACAGGAACTTCTTAGATTTTATTCATGTTTTGCAGTCCAATGTGATCTCCACTACCCACAGATGATTTTATGAGTTGAATGAATTTTTAACTGAAAATTCACTTCCTCAGTAAAACTAGCCACATTTCCATGATTCAAAGGTCACATGTGGCTTGTGGCAACTCCTTTAGTCCTCAGTGAAAGTGCTATTTTATTGCCCAATGCTGGTCAAATTGCAAAACTTTCCATCTTTCCTACTTATACTACATGAAGTTTTTCTTGACTTAGTTCAATGTATAACCATTTAAGAAATGTATTCGGTTTATCATAACAATATAAATTTAGACAAAAGTATACAGTAAAAAAAAAAAATACCTCAAAAGGGAGATGGCTCCGAGTCTCATGAAATTTTATGTACATTTTAAATTTTCAAAATCACATAGTGTCTTAACAGAGAAATTGTTGATGAGGATTGAGTAATATTTGAAAAAGCCCTCTGCACATGAAGAGATCATGGCATTCTGTTTGATACCTGTTCTGCCCATGTACAGCTTGCTTTTCACAATTTAAGATATTATGTCTTGCTCAGATTTTCCATCAGGCTTTTATTAAACTGATACTTTAAAAAACCTCAGTCTATTGAAAGTTATCAGTTCCTCTCATTAACTTTAAAATGTGGATTACTGAGATGCAGGATAAATTTGCCTATTATCTGGAGACCATTGTATGTAACTTTCCCTGAACTTCAGAGGATCTGTCATCTAGATTCTACTTCAACTGAGACTAAAAAATATCAGACTCTGCAGCATATTATACAGTATGTTACCACGGATACCCAACCAAGGCCATCACAGGAGACCACTCTAGAGAGCTTCATTCAAACCACCCTAATGGTACTTCAAAACTTCTAATACAATTCCATTTTGTCATTCTATAAAAATATGGTGGTAATATTTTCAGTAACCTTTCAAAGGAAAACTTAAAATATCTCTTTAAATACTTGAAAAATTCTACCAGTCACATTTATTGAAATAAAATACTTCTTCTCAAGATATATTAAATGATTAAGGAGATGATGCAAAAAATATTTGCAGAAATTTCATATTAGGATGACTATTGTGTTTCCTACTTCTTATTTGGTAATTTGTAATTTGGATTTTAATTCATAGCTACAGTAAATTTCCATGTCCCCAAAAGATATTGAACTCCTGTTTTCTTTCATTAATATTTTGAACTGATTGCTGTTTTCCTTCATTAACACCTTGAAAATCCCATTGGAGCAACTTCTGAAAGTGAATTTTCATGCATTCCTTTCAGAGTGCCCATTTGGACATGGGATGTCTAGTCCTTACCAGTTTTCCCTGCAGGGAAGAAGATCAGGACCTTGTGGAGCACTGACTCATAAGACATGGGCTCAATGGCATAAACTGTTGATTTCTCAGCTGAAACTGAAATTGAGAGACTGTAACAAGGTGTGGAAACTCATGTGTTAACCACTGAGATTTCTAACTTATTTGAGCTGCAGAGCACAAGGGGCAGTGATCACTATGGAAAAATAATGCTTTTTTTAATGTCCTTCATACCTGGGGGTATTCATCTTCACTCTTTTACCTTCCATCACCTCTTCTATCTCCTTTTTTTTTTTTTTTTTTTTTTTTTTTTTTTTTTTAGGGCTTGAATGAAATTTTAAGCACTAGCTGGCGCAAAACAGTAAACATTGGTTTTCGTATATATGACCTTGTTATCATCTGTAAGTCTTCTCAATCATGGTCTTCCAAACAAATTGATAACTCACACCAACATAATTTAGGTTGAAATATACATAAAGAATAACAATGTGTTCTTTGGGAATTTAAGAAAAAACTCAGGCTATCCAAATTTGGAATTCAGGTCTTTGGGAAGTGAGAAGCTTGTACTAAGCAACTGTGCTACATTTCTGCTGCATTGAGTTATTTTCAACAATTATACCTAAACTATCCTTGGTTTTATTCAGCAAAATGTATAGGGCAAAATCAGGAAAGCATGCCAGCCAATTGAGGGTTCAGTAGCATGATTTTTATTCTCTTGCTATGAAAGCTTTATCAAGGGGGGAAAAGTTAAACCAAGGAAAATAAATCAAGATATATGGGCCTCATGTGCTTTAAAAAGAAAACAAAACATAAGCAGATACCCACTTATTTGCTCCAATGTAGCAGGCTTAGTGGACCTTATCTTAAAAAAGTTAACAATGTTTTTTTAAGCTGGGAGGGGGAGAACATCCACTACCCTTTTTCAGAATTTAAATAGAGGGCGGCAGACATCCTTTACACCCAAAAACTATGGCAGCAGTTTAAATGTGACCAAGGTAAATGTAGAACGGAGATGTTCTAAACACAGCTAGGACTCGGCAAATCTAACACACTAAAATCATGATTACATTGTGAAAGAAAATGCACAAAAACCAAATAGGAATTTTGAGATTTTTCATTTGAAGATAATCTTAGTGCTATTAAATTCACAAATACGCTAATTTAAATACCCAATCCTATTTATCTAAAACACACATTTCAAACATACAAATATCTATTCTCTCCACATGTCAGCGCCCATTCATATCATGGTTTGGAAATGGGGAGAATAGATTCCCCTTAGACTGCAAGTCAGCAGGTGTTTCTTTACAGTTAACTTTAGCAAAATTCATACAAAATAGTAATTAACAATGATCTTCTTTACTGTTAACTCACAAGGAAACACCTTCAGAACTGCATTTTGTTAAAGTTTCTGTACTAAAATGTAGAAAAACTGAACTACACAAATATTGAAAAGTTAAAAATTCCTTAATTTTTTATTCCTGGTACCACTACCACAATTTACAGGGCAATATACCTGATGTAATGAAAAGAAAAAGAAAAAAGACAAAGCTACAACAGATAAAAGACCTCAGGAATGTACATCTAATTGACACTACATTGCATTAATCAATAGCTGCACTTTTTGCAAACTGTGGCTATGACAGTCCTGAA
>NW_026694303.1:0-7608 GCF_021218885.2 Marmota monax | reverse complement strand
ATGAAAATAAATATATTTGGTAAAATTTCTCAATTTCTCTTGCATTATAATAGGCCTGTAGTTAGTTTTCAACTTTACCCCATTTCAATCATGGCTGCAGAGAAATTTTTGTTTGGTCATCCTTGTACATGCAAGATTTCTTCTGTTTTGTGAGTTGTACACGTGTTTACTTTATTGAAAAACATGGCTAATTGTTTTTTAATAAAGGTTGTGTCAATTCCACCATCAGCAGTCATTAACTGAACTGTTTTCCTTTTCCATTCACAGCTTTAGTTTTCTTGAAAATCTTAGTTTTGGCCTGTTTGTTTCTTTCAAACAATATGACTTTTATTTTAATTTGCCTTCCAATGATAATTGTGAATTGAATGAAATGCAGTGTCAGAAGAAAGGCATGTCAACTGAACCTGGGAATTCTTCCTAAGGGAAGCAATGCTTGGTCTCCTGCCTTTGGGATTTTCCTGAATTCAGAGAGGACATTTTCACTACAAAAAAATGAAAAAGCTTCCTGGACCCCGATCCTTAGTCTCATTCATTCTACAAGCTGTTGTTGATCAGTGGAATAGGCGCTGGGGCACACAATCTGAAAGGAAATGGTATCTGGACTTAAGAAAGTTCCCATTTTAAGGATACAGAGGTAAAAAGTCAAAGAAAATACAATATTTTGTGAATGAGGTTCAAACATGAAGAAATTTGATGTGAATGGAGAGGTGGAGGTTGAAGGCTAATGTACTCACTTGAAATTTTAATGGTACCTCTGAGAACCCTCCCATCCCAAACACAACTTCCCATCTCTTTTCTTCTCCAAATGTGACTAAATTAAATTGTGTCCTGCTGGGAGCAGTAGCACACACCTATGATCCCAGCAGCTCAGGAGGCTGAGGCAGGAGGATCATAAATTCAAAGCCAGCTGCAGCAACTTAGTGAGGCCCTAAGCAATGCAATGAGACTCTGTCTTAAAATTAAATAAATAAATAGACAAATAAATAAATAAGCAAGGCTAGGAATGTGGCTCAGTGCTTAAGGGCCTCTGGGTTCAATCCCCGGTACCAAAAAAAAAAAAATGTGTCCTTTTCTAATTTGGGAATTTATTTTTAATTGTCAAAAGTTGTATACATTTAAAACAGATAACATGATGTTTTGACATATGGATATACTCTGGAGTAGCTAAATCCAGCTAATTGGCATATATATTGCATTACATATTTGGGTCACATCTTTCTGTGGTTAGAACAGTTAAAATCTATGTCCTAGGGATTTCAAAAATATACTGTTGAGTCTGAGGGTATAGTTCCATGGAAGAGCACTTATTGGCATACAGAAGACCCTGAATTGGATCCCCAGAACTCATAATGGAAAAGGAGCAGGAGGAAGAAGAGCAGGAGAAAGAGAAGATGAACAGCAGCAGATAGGGAAGGAAAGAAGGGAGAAAGTGAAGGAAGAAGGAAGGAAAGTGTACACCATATATCTCTTCTGTGCATCTGGTTCATGTCAAGAATAAATAGCCACGACCCTTGTTCACTGTGCACCTCTGCAGTAGTGATCTCCTCCCAGGTAGAGACTCCTGTACAGTAGACCACATCATGCTCTGAAACTGGTCTGTTCCTGGCAGAGGCACACAAGTGGATGAGAGTTTTTTGAGGATTTTAGATTTCTGGAGCCTAGTGAGTGTGCAAGAACTAAAATTACTCTTCAAAAGGGAAAATAATACGATCTGGACAATATAGAACCCTGTCAATTGTACAGTCAAAAATGTCTAGATTTGCAAAGGAACAGGAACAATCCACCTGTGTCAAAAGAAATCAGCTAAGAGGAACTGATGAGGAGCTACCTCAGATGTTAGATTTCAAGTACCAAGATCAACAACTATTGAGGAGAAATTTAAGGTCTTGTTGCAAATGCAGGACATGATGTTTTTTGAGATGAGGGAAACCCTGAAAAATGATCTAAAGGAAATGTTAGTAACAAGTGTGATATCTGAAACAAAAGATACAAAGCACTGTGGTAGCAGGGAAGAGTGGCAGGAAGCGAAAGATTTAGCTTCACCAAAAACAGAGTTGAGGGAACAAGAAGAAAAAAATTCTAAATTCGCTGAGTGTACTGAAAACTTATCTTTTAGAAACGAGGAAATAGACGAGCAGAGTTTTAAATGGGACAAAGCCAAGATGTCCACTAGCAATCAAGGGAAGGAATTATCCCAGAATGAGCCCCAAAGTTACCAAGCCATTGGAGGGATGGCAGAAGCCTCAGATATGAACGACACATGTAGAAATGGCAGTCACCACATACGACTGCCCGACAAAGAGAAGCCAAAGCATAGGGAGGGTGGAGCAGTAAAAGCAATGGAAGAAGAAAACCTACAGAGCCTCAGTAACAAAGAGAAGACTGTCAAAGGATCAAGAGAAGAAGAAACTCTGATGGATGAAAGAGCCGTGCTCACCCTGGCTGCAGACCCTCTGGCATCAGCCACCTTGGAAGTCAGTAAGCAGTGGGGTGACAACTTCAACATTTTGAGAGAAAATGGCTTTGGATCTGAGTTTCTGTGTGAGGTCAAATTAGCATTTAAATGTGATGGTGAAATGAAGACATTTTCAGACCTGCAAAGTTTATGACAATTTACCAGCCAAAAACCTGTCATAGGAGAGTTACTGAACCATGTGCTCGGAAAGAAGGAAAAACCAAATCTAGGAGGAGGATGTGGGATCCCTGTAAAAGGGGGTAATGCTATAGTAAATTCAAAACAGGAAGCTGGAGGAACAGCAAGTGATGGCTTGCATTCCTTATTCATCAAAGAGTTAAAAGTCTCTAGGCCAGAAATGAAGAGCTTAGAGACTCTGGAGGAAGAGTTTTTGGAGTGGAAGGATAAAGGAATCCCTACCTTTGAGGTGACAGGAGAAGACTCAGAGACCCATGAGGAAGACATCTTTTACGTGAGGGCAGAAAAGGAAAAGAGGCCTGTGCCATAGAAGAGGAGGGACAAGAGGCCTTGCAGATGAAATTTGATACCTCTGCGGAAGAAGAGTGGTGGGAGGATGAGGAGGAGGGCAGATATTTCCCAGCATTATGTGAGAAACAAACCGTGTTCCTGAGACAACTATAACGGTAATGGAGGGAGATTATGAAAAGATTATTATTTTCAATTGGGAATGAAATTCTGACTGAGGAGAAAGGAAGAAGTAGGGTTTTTTACATGAAAGACTGTTCAAACACACACATCCAAAGTTGCAGACCTAATCCAGGAAACAAAGAAACTATAGAACAACTGTGATCAGAATCTTCAGAGAGATGGGAGAAGAGATTGGAAAAATAAAAAAATGCCTTCCAGATATCTTGGAAACTAAGAATTCAATAGATGATCTGAGGAGTAGAATAGACATCCTTGAAGAAAGACTGAGCAATCTAGATGATGAAATGGAAGAATTCTCTAAGTATACCATACAGATGGCCAAGCAGATAATTAATAAAGAAACGCTAAGGGAGAGAGAGGATAGATTCAGAAGTGCCAACATCAATTTGATAGGAATCCCAGAAAAAGACAGTCAAGAGAATGAAGCAGAGGACATACTGCAGGAAATAATTGAAGAAAATTTTCCAGAGCTTCGGGATTCTAGTCTTGGGATAGTGAATGCTCACCGAATCCCCAACGTGATTGACAAAAACAGACTCACTCCTAGGCACATCTTGGTGAAGTTTTTGAATTGTAGTGATAAAGAGAAAATCCTAAAGGCTTCTAGAGAGAAAAAAGAAATCACCTATAGAAGTACAAGAATCCCATTGACAGCTGGCTTATCACTGGGCACCCTGGATGCAAGAAGTCAATGGAGCAACATCATAAAAGTGCTTCAGGAGAAAGGCTAGAATCCTGTATCCAGCCAAATTGGCATTTGATTTCCAGGGTAAAAAAAAGATATTTTTTGATATGGAAGAATTTAGGAAGTTTGTTTCTTGTGTACCCACTTTGAAAGAATTATTGGAGAAAATAACATAGGTAACTGCAACTTACACTCTCCTCACCCCAACAGATATAGAAAATCGACGAATACAACATAATCTCTGTCCAGAAGAGTGGGAGCTAACTGTTTATTTGGGGTTGAGGGAAAAGGAGTGGTATTACCCAGATGTTAGGAAGGTTAAGGGGCATATTTTTAAAATTTAATGATAGTCATTGTAGTTTGCCTAGGGGTGAAGTTCCTGTATTATTGAGGGGGGAGGAAGGAATCTGTCCATGGAACAGATGGGGAAAGTAATAGGAATGTACAGGGGAAAGGTGCCAAGGTGAAGTAGAGAAGAAAAAATGCAAATGCTGGGTGTATGGGGAAGGATATTTCATAATTTTATCATATATTAGTGAATCTTTTTTTCCATTTGAATATACTCAATTTGCTATTAAAAGTTTTACCTTTTCCAATGTACTTTGTCCTTACTGTATGTAGTTGAATAGTTTTTGAATTTCACTGCCTAACTCCATAAAAAAACTCTGTTCCCTGTGTTTTCAAAAAAAAAAAAAAAGAATAAATAGCCACATCACATAAGCCAAGGTGAGAACAATTTTTTTTTTCTCACTGAAACCTTGAGTTCTTTTGCTTCAGGTCAGCCTACTCAAGAACCAGCCTTATCCCTGACACCCTGTCTTGCTGATGACCTAATGTGTTTGCTTTCCATTAGTGGGTAAAAGCATACTATAAGAAAAATTCCTGCTAGCACTATTGTGCTAGAGTGTAGTAGTGTATCATGACCTATATGTTATGGCCTGAATTATGTTCCTTTAGTCCATGTTAGAATTTAGGAGAATATCATGATCTTCATTCCTCCAGCCTCTGCCAGATCCTAGGCTGGGATGATTTCACTATTTGGAGTCTAGTCATACATTTTACATCAAAGGACACCAAGTCTCAGGGAAGGGAGAGAACCCAGCCAGGATTCTCCATCAGAGTGGGAGCGGAGGGATATTTTTTTTAAAGAGAAAGGGAGAGAGAGAGAGAGAGAGAGAGAGAGAGAGAGAGAGAATTTTAATATTTATTTTTTAGTTTTCAGCAGACACAACATCTTTGTTTGTATGTGGTGCTGAGGATGGAACCCAGGCTGCACGCATGCCAGGCAAGCGCACTACCGCTTGAGCCACATCCCCAGCCCAACAGAGGGATATTAATTGGAAAATTGTCATGCCTTCCTGCATCTAGGATGACCCAGGGTGCATCTAGGTTTGGTTTATGGTTTCTTGTGTCTATGACGAAACATAAAGCTATTTAAATTTTTCTTCACTGCTCCACAGGGATTGGTGCTAGAATACTGACACACTGGACCCAAAGAACCTTATTGAACTTTAAATGCAACAGAGGCCTGGACAATGGAAAGGATTTTGCCAGGGGCACATAAACACATAATATCAATCCTAGATGAAGGGAGGATGGATATTAGCAGAGAGAAAATCAGTGAGTATGGGGGGCTGCCAACAAGTGCTTATGCATTGGGAGTTGGGAAGATACAAATTAGTGTCCAAAGCAAGCAGGGTCTAAGGTGAATGATGACTGCTGGTATCCAAATCAAGAACATAGGTTTTCCTCTCATTGGAATATGTGAGGTGCAAGTGCGCGCGCACGTGTGTGTGTGTGTGTGTGTGTGTGTGTGCGCGCCTGCCTATATATGCCCATTTGTGTGTGTATTGTGTTTGTATGAGAGAGAGAGAGAGAGAGAGAAACTTGGAGTCAGTGACTGGTGGGTGCACACTAAGCTTGCAATACTGGGACAATGTGAAGGGCAAAAGGGAAAACCCTGGTTCAGGGAAGAATAATTTGAAGGGCAGATTCAACATCCCTGGGCAGGCTTGGGCTGTGTCTCTGGTGAGGGATCCTTGTTGGAAAGACCTACTATAAAATGCAGTGTAATTGCCAAGTATTTGCTCTGTGCCAGGCTCTGTACTTGGACATGAGAAGCTCTGATGAGAACCCTAGTTTCCCTGGAGCACAACTTCCAGCACTGGTGCACTCCACGGATGATCTGAAGCATCATAGAGAATGTATTAAATAGTCCCCATTTGGCTAGGAGCAGTCCCTATACCCGAAGGAACCAAAGAGAGAATCTTTTATCCCAGCAAGGGTTCTGCAAATCCCAGGGCTCACTTTGCCTGGAGTGTGCCCCCTGTGGACAAGATGGCAACTGGATTGAGAACTTTCCTTTTGGTTTAGGCCATATGAATATAAAAATGTCAACCTAAAGGGCAGACAGGCCTAAGTATGTACCCAAACTCTCATTGGCTCATTCCTTGAGATTTGTAGAGGTACCTCTGAGAATGTATAGAAGGTCTCAAGATTCCAAGTGAGGGGGCCTGACCCCGTGCAGCACTCCTACATCCTGAGTGACTCATCAGACCCCTATTGGGGAAATGAGACCAGGGTAAGACATGGATGGTGCTGCTGGTGGCTATTCTGAATGTGACCTTCACAAAGAACACATGTATTCTGGATCACTGTAACCTGCTGCAGATGTTTCAGGTCCATTCTATGGAGTGGCACTTCACATTTCAGGATCTGGTGAGTCTCACCAATGAAGATTTAGTGCTGCAAAAGTTCCTCGAGTGATTGAGTGTTACTCAGAGTATTCAGAGCTTACCTAAGATTGGTTAAACTGTTATAGGGCTGAAATGAGTGAAAGCAGGATGTCTGGGGGTGTCTGCATCTGTGGCGCTAATGCTAGTACTGGAGACATTCCCAGTGTAAGTAAAAGTGCCAGCCAATGAGAGTGTCAATAGCAATACCATGGCCCATTGCAGGGCCAGGAGACACTCCCACTGTTAAAAATATATGAGGAAGATCCCTCAATTTGTAGGTGGCTGTTAGATAGAACTCAAACAAATGGAGAGGCTAGGAGAACATGCCATCTGCTATATTTTATCTACTTCTACAGCTGTTACATAGTGACTTAGTCTTCTACCCATCATAGACAGAAAGACCTTAGGTATTATTGCAATATTTTGTAACATTTATTAGACTGCTGGGTTGAGTTTCACAATATAGGCTATTGAACAGAATCTGTCTGACACATTTTCATTGCAGACCCTGTAAGATTAAGGATTATGAGATTTGATGAGGTTTAAAAGATGTTGATAAACTGTGTACTTACTGATGATTGGCAACTTCTTGCCTGGTGTTGGAACTAAATATTCCTTGAAATAAACCTAAGAAAAAGGGAAAGACCAGAAAAATTGATGGGCTAATTTTGTATTTAAGCTTATTTGCATTTGCCTGGGTTCTCCTGGGCATCAACCATATGGAAAGAAACATCTGTAGAATGCATGCGGTGATAAAATTGTTTACTCTCACATAATTTAAATCAAATGAATTTTCGTAGTGTTTAGGTGGGAGATATAAAAGATAATCAGTCTCTCTGTATACATATATACACATATACACATATATAGAGAAGATGTTGTTTAGATCCATGCGTTGAGAGAGAAATACACAGAGAGACAGAGAAAGAGAAGGGACAGAATGATAAGACATTTGGGCTAACATGTGACTTCTTCAGATTCTGAGTAGAGGATATGAGACAGGATTTTGTATTGCTCTTGCAATGTTTTTACAAATGCAAAGATATTTTCAAATAAACAAAACA
>NW_026694302.1:0-6478 GCF_021218885.2 Marmota monax | reverse complement strand
CACCGACAGAAAAGGCCCAGTGGCCCGCGGCGGGACAGAGCTTCCAATCACTCCTGCAAGGTAGGCGGGCCTGTGACCCACCAGCAGAAGAGGAGCAGCGGCCTGCTGAGAGGCTGAGCCACCCCCTCCCCCTGTGCCGGCAAAGTAGAGGGAACTGTGACCATGCACGGAGCAGGCCCAGCTGCCTGCTGAGGGGCAGAGCCGCCCCACACCCCCCGCGCCTGCCAGGTAGGGGAACTGTGACCATCGACAGAAAAGGCCCAGTGGCCCGTGGCGGGACAGAGCTTCCAATCACTCCTGCAAGGTAGGCGGGCCTGCAACCCACCGGCAGAAGAGGAGCAGCGGCCTGCTGAGAGGCAGAGCTGCCCCCTCCCCCCAGCGCCTGCAAGGTAGACGGAACTGTGACCACCATCAGAACAGGCCAGACCTGCAACCAAGAGACAGAACAGGCCCAGTGGCCTGAGGAAGGGTAGAGCCGCCCCTCCCCCCACGCCTGCAAGGTAGGCGCACCTGCGACCCATTGGCAGTACAGCCCCAGAGGCCTGCAGAGGGGCAGTGCCGCTGCCTGCGCCTGCAAAGTAGACAGAACTGTGACCACCGACAGAACAAGCCTAGCGGCCCGCAGAGGGACAGAGCCGCCGCCCGCGCCTGCTAGGGAGACTTTGCACCTATACAAGACCAATATAAATATATAGGGGGAAAATTCAATAGCACAACAGTTTCACCAAGTAGAAAGGAACGCGAACAGTATGAAGAGACAAGGAAAGAAAGGACCACAAGCATTGCAGGTCAACTCAACGTTAGAAGAGGTAATAGCTGCAGCAGATGGAATGTCAGATAAAGAATTCAGGATATACATGCTTCAGATGATCTGGAGTCTCAAGGAAGACATCAGACAGCAAAATCAGACAATGAAAGATCACTTCAACAATGAATTACATAAACAAATCCAAGAAGCAAAAGATCAACTATACAGGGAAATAGAGGTTATAAAAAACAAACAAACAGAAATCCTAGAAATGCAGGAAGCAATAAGCCAACTTAAAAACTCAATTGAGAATACTACCAGCACAGTAGAACACTTAGAAGACAGAACATCAGACAATGAAGATAAAGTATTTCAACTTGAAAAGAACATAGACAGCTCAGCAAGACTGTTAAGAAACCATGAGCAGAACATCCAAGAAATATGGGATAACATTAAGAGACCAAATTTAAGAGTCATTGGGATACAGGAAGGGACAGAGTTTCAAACCAAAGGAATGAGCAATCTATTCAATGAAATAATACGAGAAAACTTCCCAGACTTGAAGAATGAGACAGAACCCCAAATCCTAGAAGCCTACAGGACGCCGAATGTGCAAAATCATAAGAGACCCACACCTAGACACATTATAATGAAGATGCCCAACATACAGAATAAGGAGAGAATTTTAAAAGCTACAAGAGAAAGGAAGCAGATCACATTTAGGGGTAAGCCAATCAGGATAACAGCTGATCTTTCAACACAGACTCTGAAAGCTAGAAGATCCTGGAATAACATATTTCAAACACTGAAAGAAAATGGGTTCCAACCAAGAATTGTGTTTCCAGCGAAATTAAGCTTCAGGATGGAAGATGAAATTAAAACCTTCCACGATAAACAAAAGTTAAAAGAATTTGCAGCTAGAAAACCATCTCTTCAAAACATCCTCGGCAAAACATTACAGGAAGAGAAAATGGAAAATAACAATGAAAACCAACAGTGGGAGGTAGGACAGTAAAGGGGGGGGGGAATAATCATAGAGGAAAACAAACCATGTTTAGTAACATAAATAAACAAATATGGCTGGAAGAACAACCCATATCTTAATAATAACCCTAAATGTTAATGGCTTAAACTCACCAATCAAGAGACACAGGCTAGTAGAATGGATCACAAAACAAGACCCAACAATATGCTGCCTACAGGAGACGCATTTGATAGGAAAAGACATACATAGGCTGAAGGTGAAAGGTTGGGAAAAATCATATCACTCATATGGACTTTGGAAACAAGCAGGAGTGTCCATACTCATATCAAATAAAATAGATTTCAAGCCAAAGTTAATCAAAAGGGATAAAGAGGGACACTACATACTGCTCAAGGGAACCATACACCAACAAGACATAACAATCATAAATATATATGCCCCAAACAATGGTGCAGCTATGTTCATCAAACAAACTCTTCTCAAGTTCAAGAGTCTAATAGACCACCATACAATAATCATGGGAGACTTCAACACACCTCTATCACCACTGGACAGATCTTCCAAACAAAAGTTGAATAAGGAAACTATAGAACTCAATAACACAATTAATAACCTAGACTTAATTGACATATATAGAATATACCACCCAACATCAAGCAGTTACACTTTTTTCTCAGCAGCACATGGATCCTTCTCAAAAATAGATCTTATATTATGTCACAGGGAAACTCTTAGACAATATAAAGGAGTAGAGATAATACCATGCATCCTATCTGATCATAATGGAATGGAACTGAAAATCAACGATAAAAGAAGGAAGGGAAAAGAATACATCACTTGGAGAATGAACAATAGGTTACTGAACGATCAATGGGTTATAGAAGACATCAAGGAAGAAATTAAAAAATTCTTAGAGATTAATGAAAACACAGACACAACATATCGGAATCTATGGGACACATTGAAAGCAGTTCTAAGAGGAAAATTCATTGCTTGGAATTCATTCCTTAAAAAAAGAAAAAACCAACAAATAAATGATCTCATACTTCATCTCAAAATCCTAGAAAAAGAAGAGCAAAACAACAGCAAAAGAAGTAGAAGGCAAGAAATAATTAAAATCAGAGCTGAAATTAATGAAATCAAAACAAAAGAAACAATTGAAAAAACTTGACAAAACTAAAAGTTGGTTCTTTGAAAAAATAAACAAAATCGACAGACCCTTAGCCATGCTAGCGAAGAGAAGAAGAGAGAGAACTCAAATTACTAACATACGGGATGAAAGAGGCAATATCACAACAGACACTTCAGAAATACAGAAGATAATCAAAAATTATTTTGAATCCTTATACTCCAATAAATTAGAAGATAGTGAAGGCATAGATAAATTTCTTAAGTCATATGATCTGCCCAGATTGAGTCAGGAGGATATAGACAACCTAAACAGACCAATATCAATTGAGGAAATAGAAGAAACCATCAAAAGACTACCAACTAAGAAAAGCCCAGGACCGGATGGGTATACAGCAGAGTTTTACAAAACCTTAAAAGACAAACTAATACCAATACTTTTCAAGCTACTTCGGGAAATAGAAAAAGAGGGAGAACTTCCAAATTCAGTCTATGAGGCCAACATCACCCTGATACCTAAACCAGACAAAGACACTTCAAAGAAAGAAAACTACAGACCAATATCTCTAATGAACCTAGATGCAAAAATCCTCAATAAAATTCTGGCCACTCGGATACAAAAACTTATCAAAAAAATTGTGCACCATGATCAAGTAGGATTCATCCCTGGGATGCAAGGCTGGTTCAATATACGGAAATCAATAAATGTTATTCACCACATCAATAGACTTAAAAATAAGAATCATATGATCATCTCCATAGATGCGGAAAAAGCATTCGACAAAGTACAGCATCCCTTTATGTTCAAAACTCTAGAAAAACTAGGGATAACAGGAACATACCTCAATATTGTAAAAGCAATCTATGCTAAGCCTCAGGCCAGCATCATTCTGAATGGAGAAAAATTGAAGGCATTCCCTCTAAAATCTGGAACAAGACAGGGATGCCCTCTCTCACCACTTCTGTTCAACATAGTTCTCAAAACACTGGCCAGAGCAATTAGACAGACGAAAGAAATTAAAGGCATCAAAATAGGAAAAGAAGAACTTAAATTATCACTATTTGCAGATGACATGATTCTATACCTAGCAGACCCAAAAGGGTCTACAAAGAAACTATTAGAGCTAATAAATGAATTCAGCAAAGTGGCAGGATATAAAATCAACACGCATAAATCAAAGGCATTCCTGTATATCAGCGACAAATCCTCTGAAATGGAAATGAGGACAACCACTCCATTCACAATATCTTCAAAAAAAATAAAATACTTGGGAATCAACCTAACAAAAGAGGTGAAAGACTTATACAATGAAAACTACAGAACCCTAAAGAGAGAAATAGAAGAAGATCTTAGAAGATGGAAAAATATACCCTGTTCATGGATAGGCAGAACTAACATCATCAAAATGGCGATATTACCAAAAGTTCTCTATAGGTTTAATGCAATGCCAATCAAAATCCCAATGGCATTTCTTGTAGAAATAGAGAAAGCAATCATGAAATTCATATGGAAAAATAAAAGACCCAGAATAGCAAAAACAATGCTAAGCAGGAAGTGTGAATCAGGTGGTATAGCGATACCAGACTTCAAACTATACTACAGAGCAATAGTAACAAAAACAGCATGGTACTGGTACCAAAACAGGCAGGTGGACCAATGGTACAGAATAGAGGACACAGAAACCAATCCACAAAACTACAACTATCTTATATTTGATAAAGGGGCTAAAAGCATGCAATGGAGGAAGGATAGCATCTTCAACAAATGGTGCTGGGAAAACTGGAAATCCATATGCAACAAAATGAAACTGAATCCCTTTCTCTCGCCATGCACAAAAGTGAATTCAAAATGGATCAAGGAGCTTGATATCAAATCAGAGACACGCCGTCTGATAGAAGAAAAAGTTGGCTACGATCTACATACTGTGGGGTCGGGCTCCAAATTCCTCAATAGGACACCCATAGCACAAAAGTTAATAACTAGAATCAACAAATGGGACTTACTCAAACTAAAAAGTTTTTTCTCAGCAAAAGAAACAATAAGAGAGGTAAATAGAGAGCCTACATCCTGGGAACAAATCTTTACTCCTCACACTTCAGATAGAGCCCTAATATCCAGAGTATACAAAGAACTCAAAAAATTAGACAATAAGAGAACAAACAACCCAATCAACAAATGGGCCAAGGACCTGAACAGACACTTCTCAGAGGAGGACATACAATCAATCAACAAGTACATGAAAAAATGCTCACCATCTCTAGCAGTCAGAGAAATGCAAATCAAAACCACCCTAAGATACCATCTCACTCCAGTTAGATTGGCAGCCATTATGAAGTCAAACAACAACAAGTGCTGGCGAGGATGTGGGGAAAAGGGTACACTTGTACATTGCTGGTGGGACTGCAAATTGGTGCAGCCAATTTGGAAAGCAGTATGGAGATTTCTTGGAAAGCTGGGAATGGAGCCACCATTTGACCCAGCTATTCCCCTTCTCGGTCTATTCCCTAAAGACCTAAAAAGAGCATGCTACAGGGACACTGCTACATCGATGTTCATAGCAGCACAATTCACAATAGCTAGACTGTGGAACCAACCTAGATGCCCTTCAATGGATGAATGGATAAAAAAAATGTGGCATTTATACACAATGGAGTATTACTCTGCATTAAAAAATGACAAAATCATAGAATTTACAGGGAAATGGATGGCATTAGAGCAGATTATGCTAAGTGAAACTAGCCAATCCCTAAAAAACAAATGCCAAATGTCTTCTTTGATATAAGGAGAGTAACTAAGAACAGAGTAGGGACGAAGAGCATGAGAAGAAGATTAACATTAAACAGGGATGAGAGGTGGGAGGGAAAGGGAGAGAGAAGGGAAAATGCATGGAAATGGAAGGAGACCCTCAGAGTTATACAAAAGTACATACAAGAGGAAGTGAGGGGAAGGGGAAAAATAATATAAGGGGGACAAACGAATGTCAGTAGAGGGAGCAGAGAGAGAAGAGGGGAGGGGAGGGGAGGGGAGGGGAGGGGGGATAGTAGAGGATAGGAAATGCAACAGACTACAACAGACACTAGTATGGCAATATGTAAATCAATGGATGTGTAACTGATGTGATTCTGCAATCTGTATATGGGGTAAAAATGGGAGCTCATAACCCACTTGAATCAAATTGTGAAATATGATATATCAAGAACTATGTAATGTTTTGAACAGCCAACAATAAAAAATTTAAAAAAAAAATAAAAATAAATAAATAAATAAAATAAAATAGAACTGACAGGGAGTAAAATTAAGAAAACAAAAAAAAAATGTGTTGAGTACTGCATTGTTTATTAGCCCCAAATTGGGAACATCTTTCTATTAACTGATAAATAAAATGTAGTATAGTTATGTAATGGAAAACGATTCAATAATTAAATGAATAAACTAAATGGATACAACCAACTATGATCGAAGACTTGATGGCTTAGCAAGATCCTGTCTCAAAATTAAAAAATAAAAAGATCCAGGTATGTAGTTCAGTGGTAGCATGCTTGCCTAGCACGTGCAAAGCCCTGGGTTTGATTCCCAGTACCCACCCCTCCCACACACACACACACACACACAAAAA
>NW_026694301.1:0-4656 GCF_021218885.2 Marmota monax | reverse complement strand
GTTAGGTTATGGCTAACGAAGGAACTAGGGTTACAATTAGCATGAATTTTGGGGTTATTGTTATGGATTAAATTTCTAGTGTTAGGATTCACTTTAAGGTTAGGGTGATATTTAGAGCGAGTGTTAGTGTTAGGTAGTCAGGGTCAGAGTTAGTTTTAGAGTTAGGGTTAGGACTTGATATAAGGCTAATTTTACTGCAAGTGTTTGGTCTAAGCTTAGGGTGGTGTTTAGAGCTAGGGTGAGTGTTAGGATATGAGTCAGAGTCAGGGTTAGTATTAAGGTTAATGTTAGGACTCAAATTAGGGCTAGGGTTAGGTCTAGGTGTAGTATTAGGATGTGGTTTAAGTTAAGGTTTAGTGTTAGGGCTATCACTTGGTTTTGTTTTACTGTTAGGGTTAGGGTTAGGGAAAGTTTCATGATTAGTGTTATGGTTAGTGCTAGTATTAATGTTAGGCTTAGTCTTAGGGTTAGTGTTAGAGTTAGAGTTAGAGTTAGATCTATGGTTAGGATTAGGAATAAGGATTAGGCAAGTGTTATGGCTAGGTTTATGGCTATTTTTAGGGCTAGGGTTAGGGTTAAGTTAAGGGATAGGGTTAGAAATAGGGATACAGCTAGTGTGAGAGTCAGAGTTAGTCTTAGGGATATGGTTAGCATTAGAATTAGGGATATTGTTAAATTAGCGCTATTACTAGTGCTAGGGTTTGTGTTCAGCTTAGGTCTAGTGTTAGGGTTAGGGTTAGGATTAAGATTAGTGTAAGGGATGGTGTTATAGCTAGGTTTAATGGGAGAGTGAGGGTTAGAATTAGGTTAGGCTATGGTTAAGGTTAGGGTTATGATTAGGGATAGGTTTAGGGCTAGGATGAGGGGTAGGGTTTGTTTTAAGTTTAGGGCTAGAATTAGGGCTAGGGCTAATACAGGTCTTAGGTTATGGTTATGGTTATAGTTTTAGTGTTAGGTTTATGGCTACATGTGAGTAAGGATTAGTATTAGAATTAGGGTCAGGTTTAGAGCTTGGACTATTTTTACAGTCAGGGTCTGGTTTAGGGTTTTGGATAGGTTATGTTTTAAAGTTAGGGCTCAAATTAGAATTAGGGTTAGTGTTAGGTTAATGATAGGGTGAGGTTTAGAGTCTAGTTTTAGGTTAGGGTAATGGTTAGGGTTAGGATTAGGGATAGGTTTAGGTTTAGGACTAGGTTTAGCATTAGAGTTAGGGTTATGTTTATGGAAATGGATAGGGCTATAGCCAGGGTTAGGGCTAAGGTTATGTTTATGATTAGGGCTAGGGTTAGGGTTAGGTTTAGGGTTAAAACCTGGGTTACAGCTCAGATGAGGTCTAGGTTTTGTTTTAAGTTAGTGCTAGAGTTGGGATTATGGATAATATAATTACCAGGGTTATGTTTAGGGCTAAATTTAGGGTTAGGGTTATTGCTTTGTCTAGCATTAGGTTTAGGTTTAGGGTTAGGGTTATGTTTAGAGCTAGGATTAGTGTTATGGTCAGAGTCAGGGTCAGGGTTAGTTTTAGGGTTCGGTTTAAAACTCAAATTTGGGCTAGGGTTAGGGTAAGGGTTTGGTTTAGGTTAAGGGTTAGGGTTATGGCTATCGTTCAGTTTTGTTTTAGGACTAGGGCTAGGGTTAGGGCTAGTTTTAGCATTAGCATTAGGTTTAGGGCTAGTGTGAGAATTAGAGTTAGTGATAGGGCTAAAATTAGATTTAGGGTTTGGGATAGGGTTAAATTCGGGCGAGGATTATGGCTAGGGTTAGTGTTTATCTTAGGCCTAGCGATAGGGATAGGGTTAGGTTTAAGTTTAGGATAAAGAATGGTGTTATAGCTAGGTTTAGACATAGGGTGAGGGTTAGAGTTAAGGTTAGGGCTAGAGTTGGAGTAAGGGTTATGATTAAGGCTAGGTTTTTGGCTAGGATGAGGGATAGTGTTTGTTTTAGATTCAGGGCTAGGATTAGTGCTAGGGCTAATATCAGACCTAGGGTTATGGTTAAAGATAGTTTTAGGGTTAGGCTTATGGCTACGTCTAGTGTAAGAATTAGGTTTAGGGTAAGGGTCAGGTTTAGAGCTCGGGGAATTATTAGGTTAGGATTTGGCTTAGGTAAGGATTTAGGTTTATGGCTCAAATTAGCATTAGGGTTAGGGTTAGGGTATAATTTGGGTTTGTTTTAAGGTTCAGGTTTGGTTTAGGGTAATTGATATGGTTAGCATTAGTGATAGGGCTATGTTTAGGCTTAGGGTTAGCATTAGGGTAGGGGTTATGTTTACAGTAATTGATAGGGTTAGAACTAGAGTTATGGTTAGGAATATGCCTTGAGTTAGGGTTAGAGTTAGTGTTAGAACTAGGTTTAGTGTTAGGTTTAGGGTTATGTTTAACATAAAGTTTAGGTTTTGAGCTAGGGTTAGAGCTAGGTTTAGGGTTAGGTCTAGCATAGGTTCAGGGTAAGGGTGGTGTTTTGAACTAGGATGAGTGTTAGGATTAAGTCAGGTTCAGGGTTATTTATAAGGTTATGATTAGGACTCAAATTAGGGCTAGGGTTATATCTTGGTGTAGTGCTAGGGTTTGGTTTAAGTTAAGGTTAGTATTATGCCTGTTCCTCGGTTTTGTTTTAGTGCTATGGTTAGGGTTAGGGATAGTTTTATGATTATCTTTAGGGTTATGGCTAGGGTTATGGTTAGGTTTAGGATTAAGGCTAGATTTAAAGCTAGGACTAGGGCTAGATTTTGTGTTAGGTTTAGGGCAAGAATTAGAGCTAAGACTAATATCAGGTCTAGGTTTATAGTTAGTGATATTTTTAGGATTAGGTTTATGGCCAGGTCAAATTAAAGTGTTATGTTTAAGGAAAGGGTCAGATTAAGAGCTGGCGTATTATTAGGGTCAGGGTCAGGCTTTGGGTTTGGGTTAGATTAAGGTTTAGTGTTAAGGCTCAAATTAGCATTTGGGTTAGAATTAGGGTTAGGGTAATGGATAGTGTTAGGTTTAGGGTTAGCTTAGGTTTAAGGTAATGAATATGGTTAGGGTTTGTGATAGGTTTAGGTTTAGGCGTAGGGTTAGCATTAGGGTTATGGTTATTGTTAGGGTAATTTATAGTGTTAGACCTAGGGTTAAGGCTAAGGTAATGGTTAGCATTAGGGCTAGAGTTAGGGTTAGGGTGAGGGTTACACTTAGGATTAGGTTTAGGGTACAGTTTAAGGTTTGAACTAGGATTTTCGCTATTGCTAAGATTAATTTATGGTTTGCTCTAGGGTTATGGTCATGGTTATTGTAATGGTTAGGGCTAGAGTTATCATTAGGTTTAGAGTAATAGGTTTAGATGTCAGTTTAAAGATATGTTTAGGTTTAGGTTAGCATTAGGTTTAGGTTTAGGATTAGGGTTAACATTTGAGCTAGCTTAGGTTTAGGGTTAGGATTAGGTTCACTGTTAATTTTAGGGTTAGGTTTATGTTTAATGTTATGGTAGGTTTAGCTTTAGGTCTAGTGTTATCATTAGGGTTAAGTTTAGGGTTAGAGTAATGGGTAGGGTTCAAGTTTGGGTTAGGGTTTGGGTTAAGGTTAGGATTAGGGCTGGGGTTAGGTTTAGGGTTAGGCCTTGGGTTAGTGTTAGGATTAGATTAAGTGTAAGGGTTAGGGATTGAGGTAGGTTTGGGCTAGGGTAGGGTTAGATTTACAGTCTGTGCTAGAGTAGGTTTATGGTTAGGTTTAGGGCTAGTGTTAGCATTAGTTACAGGGTTATTGTTAGTATAATTGATAGAATTATAGCTAGAGTTTGGGCTATGGTTAGAGTTAAGATTAGGGATAGAGTTAGGGTGAGGTTTAGTGTTTGGGGTAGGGTTATTTTAGGGAAAGGTTTAGTGTTTGAGCTATGGTTAGGGATAGAATGAGGGTTAGGGTTGGGGTTAAGGCTAGGTGTAGGGTTAGAGTTATGCTTAGGGTTAGGTTTAGGGCTGTAATTAGTGCTAGGCTTTGTGTGAGGTTTAGGGCTACTGTTAGTTATATGGGTAATGTAAGAGCTAGAGTTATGGTTATGGCTATATTTAGAATTTGTCTAGTGTTAGGGTTAGTTTTTGGGTTAGGATAAGGTTTATAGCTAGGGTTTTTGTTAGGGTAAATGTCAGGGTTCAGGTTAGGATTAGGTTTAGGTTTAGGTCCAGAATGAGGACTAGGGTTAGGTCTAGGGATAGAGTTTGTGTTTGGTTTAAGTTAAGGATTATTGTTAGGGCTAAGGCTAGGGTTATGGCTATATTTAGGATTAGGTTTAGGCTAGGGCTAGTTTTAGTGTTAGGTTTAGGTTTAGGGTTAATGGTAGGTTTAGGTTTAGGTTTTGAGTTATGTTTAGAGCTAGGGTTAGTGTTAGGGTCAGAGTCAGGGTCAGGGTTTGTTTTAGGGTTAGGGATAGGACTCGAATTAGAGCTTGGTTTAGGGCTAGGTGTAGGATTAGGTTTTGGTTGATGTTAAAGGTTAGGGTTAGGGCTATGGATTGGTTGTTTTGTAGGGCTAGGGCTAGGGTAGGGCTAGTTTTAGGACTAGCATTAGTGTTATGGCTTGTGTTAGTGAGAGGTTTAGCTTAGGGTTAGGGTTAGATTTAGAGTTAGAGTTTGATATAGGATTAGGGCTAGAGCTAGGGTTAGGGCTAATGTAAATGCAAGTGATAGGA